>NC_052157.1:109395313-109433345 GCF_902713615.1 Scyliorhinus canicula | reverse complement strand
GGGGAGAGGGGAGCAGCAGTGGGGAGAGGGGAGCAGCAGCGGAGAGAGGAGCAGCAGCAGAGCAAGAGGAGCAGCAGCGGAGCGAGAGGAGCAGCAGCGGGGAGAGAGGAGCAGCAGCGGGGAGAGAGGAGCAGCAGCAGGGAGAGAGGAGCAGCAGCAGTGGGGAGAGAGGAGCAGCAGCGGGGAGAGAGGAGCAGCAGCGGGGAGAGAGGAGCAGCAGTGGGGAGAGAGGAGCAGCAGCGGGGAGAGAGGAGCAGCAGCGGGGAGAGAGGAGCAGCAGCGGGGGAGAGGAGCAGTGGCGGGGAGAGAGGAGCAGCAGCGGGGAGAGAGGAGCAGCAGCGGGGAGAGGGGAGCAGCAGCGGGGCGAGAGGAGCAGCAGCGGGGAGAGAGGAGCAGCAGCGGGGAGAGGGCAGCAGCAGCGGGGAGTCAGGGGAGCAGCAGCGGGGAGAGAGGAGCAGCAGCGGGGCGAGAGGAGCAGCAGCGGGGAGTGAGGGAAGCAGCAGCGGGGAGTGAGGGGAGCAGCAGTGGGGCGAGGGGAGCAGCAGTGGGGCGAGGGGAGCAGCAGTGGGGTGAGGGGAGCAGCAGTGGGGCGAGGGGAGCAGCAGTGGGGTGAGAGGAGCAGCAGCGGGGCGAGGGGAGCAGCAGCGGGGCGAGAGGAGCAGCAGCGGGGAGTGAGGGGAGCAGCAGCGGGGAGAGAGGAGCAGCAGTGGGGAGAGAGGAGCAGCAGCGGGGAGAGAGGAGCAGCAGCGGGGAGAGAGGAGCAGCAGCGGGGAGAGAGGAGCAGCAGCGGGGAGAGAGGAGCAGCAGCGGGGGAGAGGAGCAGTGGCGGGGAGAGAGGAGCAGCAGCGGGGAGAGAGGAGCAGCAGCAGTGGGGAGAGAGGAGCAGCAGCGGGGAGAGAGGAGCAGCAGCGGGGAGAGAGGAGCAGCAGTGGGGAGAGAGGAGCAGCAGCGGGGAGAGAGGAGCAGCAGCGGGGCGAGAGGAGTAGCAGCGGGGCGAGGGGAGCAGCAGCGGGGAGAGAGGAGCAGCAGCGGGGAGAGAGGAGCAGCAGCGGGGAGAGAGGAGCAGCAGCGGGGCGAGGGGAGCAGCAGCGGGGCGAGAGGAGCAGCAGCGGGGCGTGAGGGAAGCAGCAGCGGGGAGTGAGGGGAGCAGCAGTGGGGCGAGGGGAGCAGCAGTGGGGCGAGGGGAGCAGCAGTGGGGTGAGGGGAGCAGCAGTGGGGCGAGGGGAGCAGCAGTGGGGCGAGAGGAGCAGCAGCGGGGCGAGGGGAGCAGCAGCGGGGCGAGAGGAGCAGCAGCGGGGAGTGAGGGGAGCAGCATCGGGGCAAGGGGAGCAGCAGCGGGGCGAGAGGAGCAGCATCGGGGCAAGGGGAGCAGCAATGGGGCGAGGGGAGCAGCAGTGGAGTGAGGGGAGCAGCAGCGGGGCAAGGGGAGCAGCAGCGGGGCGAGGGGAGCAGCATCGGGGCAAGGGGAGCAGCAATGGGGCGAGGGGAGCAGCAGTGGGGCGAGGGGAGCAGCAGCGGGGCGAGGGGAGCAGCATCGGGGCAAAGGGAGCAGCAGCGGGGCGAGAGGAGCAGCAGCGGGGCGAGGGGAGCAGCAGCGGGGCGAGAGGAGCAGCAGCGGGGAGTGAGGGGAGCAGCAGCAGGGGAGGGGAGCAGCAGCGGGGCGAGAGGAGCAGCAGCGGGGAGAGAGGAGCAGCAGTGGGGCGAGGGGAGCAGCAGCGGGGAGAGAGGAGCAGCAGCGGGGAGAGAGGAATAGCAGCGGGGAGAGAGGAGCAGCAGCGGGGCGAGGGGAGCAGAATCGGGGCAAGGGGAGCAGCAGCGGGGCGAGAGGAGCAGCAGCGGGGCGAGGGGAGCAGCAGCGGGACGAGAGGAGCAGCAGCGGGACGAGAGGAGCAGCAGTGGGGCGAGAGGAGCAGCAGCGGGGAGTGAGGGGAGCAGCAGCAGGGGAGGGGAGCAGCAGCGGGGCGAGAGGAGCAGCAGCGGGGAGAGAGGAGCAGCTGACATTGGCAACAAAATCCAGTAAATCCTATGTCCAGTCGTGGGCTGTTTGGATCCCCAGGCATGGGAATTTGGCTTAAACGGTAACTTCCCCAGCTCTGATCCTCCCCCCTGCCCATGTGTTCACAGGGAAGATTTTGCTGTAATTCCGGTCAAGTTTGTAACCTGAGAAGTTTCATGGTGTGTTCTCTATTTTGCTTTACGTGAATGGCTTGGATGAGTCGTGTTGAATAAAGAACACCAAGCTTTGTTAACAAACAAAACTATAAATTTATTACACTGCTAACTAAGATTCGTTCACATTCCCAGAGTCGAAGGATTCTATATTAAACTATGCTATCTCTAACTGGCAGACTTCTCAAGTACAAGTGATCCCATGCCTGGCACTCTTCCAGCTACCTTCTATCGCCTCACTCTCAGAATCCCCAAAGTCACATGATAGATATAGGCGTTCCATTATTCCGTCCTTGGGGTTGGAGACATAGAAGAGCAGGTCATCCACACAGGGTGAGACTGTGCTCCCTGCCTCCCCTCTGGATTCCTCTCCACTCCTTCACTGAGCTAAGAGCATAGCCAGTGGCTCGATTGCCAGCGCAAAGAGCGGCAGGAATAAGGGGCACCCTGCTTGGTACCTCTGTGCCGTCAGAAATATTCAGAGCTGGTGGTGCTTGTCCATACGCTCATCATGGGAGTGTTGTACAGTAGTTGCACCCACGGTGTATCCTGGCCAAATCCAAACCATTCCAGTACCTCCATTCGACTCTGACAAAGGCCTTCTCTGCTTCCAGGGAGATGATCACTTTTGGTGTCTCCTCCCCTGGTGGGGCCATGATCACATTCAGCAGGCTCCTGATATTTGCCGTTCATTGCCTGCCTTTGACAAAGCCCGTCTGATCCTCCGCGACTACCTCTGTCACGCACCTCTCCAGTCGCCTCATCGGTATTTAAAGTGAGATGGGTCTGTATGACCCACACTCCGTCAGCACTTTGTCGTTCTTAGAGATCAGTGATATCAAACCCTGTGCCAGAATGGGTGGCAGGGTCCCTCTCGATAGCGAGTCTTCGAACATCTCCCGCAGGTGCGGGGCCAGTGATGTCACAAATGTTTTAGAGGTCCACCGTGAATCCATCCGGCTCCGGTGCCTTTCCCCGACTGCATGGAGTTGATACTCTCCATGACTTCCCCCAGTTCTAGTGGGGCTTCCAGAAACTTGCTGCTCTTTAGCCAGGCGCCCACTTGGGAAAACCAGCACAGTACTTCCTGGAGATTGTCCATACGCTACTTCACTGTGGTGCCTGTGATGAGCACGTCGTCTAGGTAGCTGGCCAGTTTCGGCAGACCGTGCAAGATATTTTCCATTACACACTGGAAAATTGCTGGGGCAGGTGAGATCCTGGCGGGAGGTGAATACATTCAAATAACCCTCTATGGGTGTTTAATGTTGCAAATTCTCTGGAAGCCGGATCTAGCTCCAATTATAAATAGTTGTGGCTCATGTCAAGTTTTGTAAAAGAACTCCCTCCAGCTAGTTTTGCTGACAAAGCATCCACTCTCGGCAGCGGGTACCAGTCCAGGAATGAAGCTCTGTTTGTATTCTCTGCAGAGTTGCAAAGGTTTGTTGGGCTTAATTACTGGCACCAGAGATGCAGCCCACTCCTCAAATTGTGCAGGACGTATAATCCCCAGATTCATCAGGTGCCGAATCTCCGCGTCAACCTTGGCAAACAATGCATAGGGGTCAGGCCTCACCCTAAAGTACTGGGGCTGAGCATCAGGATCCACGTGGATAGAGGCCTTGGCCCCCTTTATCCAGCCAAGACTTTCCTGAAACACTTTCGGATATTTGCCCAGTATGTTGTACAGATTCCTGATGCCTGTCTGAAAAAACCTTTGCCCGTTGAAACGGAGGACTTGCAACCAGTCACGCTCCTGCAAATTGGGCCCCGGTCTCTCTACCACAACCAAGAAAAGACTGTTGCCCGTGTGTTACCGGAGTTACGGTAGTCCCCACGATACTAAATGGATCGCCGGTATAGTTCGTCAACCTTGGTGTCACATAACGTCAGCAGCAGGATCCCTGCGCAAAGTGGAACTCATTACCACAGGAAGTAGTTGATGCTAAAACTTTGAACATACTCAAGAGACGGGGGGTTGGATATAGCACTTGGGGAGAATGGGATCAAAGGCTATGGGGAGAAAGCAGGATTAGGCTATTGAGTTGGATGATCAGCCAGGATCATGATAAATGGCGGAGCAGGCTCGAAGGGCCAAAAGGCCTCCTCCTGCTCCTATCTTCTATGTATCTATGTAAGTAGTTGAAACGTCTGATGATCCACGATGGAGATGGCAGCTCCAGTGTCCATTTCCAACACTCCAGCATGACCATTTACTTGTAACTTGATCCAGATCAGCTCTACCTTCGGGGCCGTGGTGCAGCTCAGCTTCATCAAACAGTCCTGCTCATCTGGGAGGGAGGACTGTGCAAGGCCCTTCTCGCAGTGATCTCGGCGGCTGTCTTGGATAGTGTTCTCTGCACCGAATTTGGTGGCTCTGGCCAACCGGTGCCCTCTGACCACACATTGGGCAATGTGGCTGCCTCTCCCCTTTGTCCTCGGGGTGCAGGGTGGGAGGTATCCAGTGGTCAGTTGTGGCTCCTGAGTGCTTCGCTTGACTGGGAAATCGCCTCTGGGGCTGCCCTTTGAGAGGCGATCTGGCCTGACCAGCATTGACCGTGACGCAACGGGAGTTTAAAACAGAGGGCGGGCTAAACTATGGAAGCCATAGTCCATGGATCACTGCAGCTCTGCGTGCTTATGGGACAGTGACAGGTCGCTGGCCTATTTTAAGTCGAAGGTGGGCTCCGCCAACAGCTTCCCCCGAGTGGCCGTGTTGTCTATCCCACAAACCAGCCTATCCCTCAACATTTTGAAGAGGGACAGCCTGAACTCGCAATGTTCTGCCAGTCGCCTAAGGCAGGTCAAGGCGTCAGTGACCAATTCACCTGGAGACCGCATTGCTGTATTAAACCTATACTGCTGCATGATCATGCAAGGTTTAGAGCCATAATGTTTAGCTACCAATGCACCAGATTGCCAAACGATTTGGAGTCTGCTGTGGCCGGTTAGAATGTAGAACATAGAACATACAGTACAGAAGGAGGCCGTTCGGCCCTTCGAGTCTGCACCAACCCACTCAAGCCCTCACTTCCACCCTATCCCCGTAACCCAATAACCCCTCCTAACCTTTTTAGTCACTAAGGGCAATTTATCATGGCCAATCCACTTAACCTGCATGCCTTTGGACTATGGGAGCAAATCGGAGCACCCGGAGGAAACCCATGCACACACGGGGAGAACGTGCAGACTCCGCACAGACAGTGACCCAGCGGGAAATCGAACCTGGGACCCTGGCGCTGTGAAGTCACAGTGCTATACACTTGTGCTACCGTGTGTTAAGTGAGACTCTTAATTTCAAAAGTCGGGAAGTTGCAGACAGTGAGGAGGGTGGCTTTCTGACCGTCTTCCCCCAAAGTAGCACTGGCCTGAAATAAGTACCTGCATTCAGCGTACAGGCTCCAGTCTTCAAGGCCTGCATCGAACACTTCCAGCTTACAGAACAGTGGCATCTTGAATGTTTATGTCCACATGTTCCGAGAATGTAATTGTCAGCTAGGTGGTTCCACAAATGAGCCTGGAGTTTCCTTTTTGTCCTCGTCACCAGTTTAGTAATTTGAGGAAGCCAGCAGTTGTGGAACAAGGATTTATTGAACGACGTACGATAAATACTCTGCTCACAGCAGTGACTCTCTCCTAATCCAGTCCTTGTTGGGACAACCAACAACTGCAGACCTGCTTGGGCTGGCTTTTATGTGCTGTTTTTAACAAGCTCCAGCTGGGTGACCTCCACCCCCTACCTGGGAAGCTCGTACCCCATGCGTCCCATGGGTCGATCGACTATGGTTTTCCCATGATTCTCAAGGATTATAACATTAACTGCGTATTATAATGTTCTAGAACAGGCAGAAAAGATTTATAAAGCCTTATCCCTCATATACTTGATGTCTTTGAATGAAGAACAACCTTTCTTTACCTGCTCATCCCAACTAGAAACAAAACATTGAACAAAAGAAGTTGGATTTTTTTTTATACTTGCAAGTCAATGACAAAATTGTCTAACCTTCATCGGCGAATTATAATAGCCAATGAAAAGAAGACCAAATGGAAAGGCCAATGGGCAGTCTTTGGGCCAGGTGGCTCACAGTGATTCTGTCCAGCCATACATGTTGCTGCATTCCTGTTGCACTGAAAATCCTGCTAAAAACACACTCCTGATTAAATAGGCCAGAGAATGGAAGGAAATTGTGGGATTCGTCTTGGCGTATATCCATAGCTCAAAGATTTGTTTAATTTTATATAAACTGAGCAATGTAGGAGTTGAATGTAAAGGACCTGAACTTGGAGGTTTTAGTAAAGCAACCATTTTCCAGCATTCCTTCAGATACATATTAAGACATGACAAAGAAAAGAAAATAAATAAAACACTGCCACCGCAAAATTGGCTCTGTGGTGTCACTGGTGCTGGTGCTGTGGAAATGCTCGGAATATTTCAGGGCAATAATAATAATAATCTTTATTGTCATAAGGAGGCTGACACTAACAGTGCAATGAAGTTACTGTGTAAAGCCCCTAGTCGCCACATTCCAGCGCTTGTTCGGGTACACAGAGGGAGAATTCAGAATATCCAATTTACCTTACAGCACGTCTTTTGGGACTTGTGGGAGGAAACCGGAGTACTCGGAGGAATCCCACGCAGACACAGGGAGAGCGTGCTGACTCTGCACAGACAATGACCCAAGCCAAGAATCGAACCTGGGACCCTGGCACTGTGAAGCAACAGTGCTAACCACTCTGTCAAGTGCTACCCTATTCCTAATTGAATAATTCCAGTATGGTGTGTCCTGGCTGTCAAAGCTTTGATGCAAGTGTGCCATGGCTGTGCCATCAGTATGATTTGATATGGCGCCTGCTCCTGCAGGAGAGAGGGAAGAATGTCAGTCAACAGGATGCCATGAGCTTGGATAATGTGCCTGTATTAACTGAATAGCTGAAGAGGAGGAAGTAGCAAGCGATGAGGCTGGCAGCATCGAGACACATGTGAAGTTGGGGTAAATGAGTCATAATCAAAAGGGTTTGCTGATGGACGAGCATTTTCTGGAGCAGTATGTGAGGTTGGTGGCGCAGTGCGGAGGACCTATCGTGTGAAGTAAGATCTACACACTGACATTGGCCATCCGTGTGAGGTCATTGAATATTCTTCTGGCACAAGGTACTGGAATCCAGGCTGGAAAATGACTTCCCTGCTCCCATTTTGTTCTCAAGGTGATCCTTCACAGCCTCCTGACACCCCCTTCCATTAAACCATGGCATGTTTCCTCTCTTTGTCATGACCCCCTGGGCGAGTGTGTGGTCAATTCCCGTCCCACCTGATCGGGAGTGGCAACACAAGGGAAATTAGATGTTATATTAAAATACCCGAGGACCTTGACTGAGCCCAATAAACTGCAGCCACCAAGTTTGTAACTTTACAACAAATAATCGTTCATCGCACGAACAGACTCAAAAACAGCTTCTTCCCCACTGTCACCAGACTCCTAAATGACCCTCTTATTGACTGACCTCATTAACACTACACCCTGTATGCTTCAACCGATGCCAATGCTTATGTAGTTACATTGTATATCTTGTGTTGCCCTATTATGTATTCTCATGTATTTTCTTGTATTTTCTTGAATTTTGTTTAATTCCCTTTTCTTCCATGTACTGAATGATCTGTTGAGCTGCTTGCAGAAAAATACTTTTCACTGTACCTCGGTACACGTGACAATAAACAAATCCAATCCAATCCAATCCAATTATGTACAGTATTATAATTAAACGGACAGAAAATATAACTGACTATCTCAACCTCTCCATCTTTCTAACTGCCCCCACTTTCTACACACACACAGACAAATAACAAAGAGGGGAAAAGGGTGAGTGAGACGCAAGGAAAATATTTGCAAAGATAAAAGGATAAACAAACCTTTGATGCACGAGGATGCATCTAGTTAATGACCTGGGTTCTCCATTGTCCGATGGTGAAATTGGGAATGGTGATTGGGTGGAGAATGGCGCCAGTAGCCTAAATCGCGGCAGGTCCCGGTTCGGCGTTGGGTTGTGATTCTCCGCCCCCCTCCAAATTGCCATCACCAAGACGCATGCCACGCATAGTCGTAACCCCGTTTGTACATGGAGGTTGGATATGGGATAGGTGCTCAAGCACAATAGGCTCCATCTTTTCCGGCACCATTGGTGTGTGTGTGGGGGGTGTAGGTGTACACATAGCTGCAGCTTGTCAGCCCTGTGCATATCCAGCACGGACCCGGCGAATCTCCAAATGTTTTCTGCGTGTTATATGGGTGTTTCACGCAGCACCGGTGCTAGCCCCTCACCGGTAGTGGTGCGAGCGTGGCACCGATTTTTCCATTGTGAAACAACATGGGTCCTCTGTTGCCGTCAGCACTTAGATGCAGGAACAGAGAATCCAGCTCAATGTCTTTCCGGAGTTCAAGTTTTTGTTTCGGTACTTCTTTCTAGGCTTGAGGTAGTTTTCTGTGGCAAGGTTGTCCACTTTCTCCGTCGATTCAGGATTAGTTCAAGTTTGCAGCAAAGATATGCCCAGCGCTCTCTGGTTTTAGAACAATAATGCAGAGAGAGAGAGAGAGAGAGAGACAGTCTCACTTCTGCCAAGCTCTTTAATAATCATCCTGCAGGAACCAATTACTGACTATTGCCAGGCATAATACTGTCCCTGGCGAACCCACCGGTTGCCAGTTAGGCAATCAAATCGACTTCCTCAAAGACCGATTCCTAAGATACACTCAGCCCCAATGAGTCTGTTGCTCCTCTTCAAAATATAAAACCAAGGGGCACAATGTCCTGACAAACAGGCTGCTTCAGCTTGAGTCCTCTGCTTAAAGGCATCCGGCAATGCATCCGTAAATCTGGGGACGCTTTCTCTTGCCTTTTTCCTTCTTTGCTGAATGCAGCAGCTTCTGGTGAGTTACCTTTTAGAGGTCTGGCGAGCCATGAGTCGTGTTAGCTAGGCACACTGTTGGGTCCACTTGCTGATTCCTTCAGCAGCACATTCCACACTGGGCGGCATGTTGAAATCATTTAAGTGAGCAGGCGGTACAAAATTCACCATCTGCCTGTCTGAATGGGACTGAGGGAGTGGTCTAATTGTTCATCATGATCCCTTCATCTGAAAATGGGCCCTGGTGAATTTGTCTTTCTGTCTCTGTAGGTATTGCCTTTGCAAAATATGGTCAATGGTGGAAAGAACAGAGAAAATTTTCAATTTTAACATTGAGAAACTTTGGACTTGGGAAGAAATCTTCAGAGATGCGAATTGTGGAAGAGGCTGGATTTTTAAACAAAGAACTTGAGGATCGAGAAGGTGAGCAGATTCCAAAGTTATCCCTGTCCTCTTTTGTTTTCAGACCAGTTTAACTGATTTAACTCTTCAATGCGCCCTGTGTGCACCAGTTTTTGAACAATTTGACAGGATGGAATTTGGGAACTTTTCCCCCTTTGCTCTTGATAGGCATCTCATTGACTACCCCACTGTTGGAGATGTGGTCATTTCAATTCAAACCAGTCCAGTGTAATTCAACAACATTCTCCCCATTGTCTGACAGAAAATAAATATCCCCAAGGAGCCTCGGAGCCTGAAGTGGCCAATGTGTCTCTTCAGTTTGGAGGGTCTGTAAAGGAGCTGCTGGTAACCTGCTCGCACATCCAGAAAGTTTTCTATTTTCCATCAAGGTGCAGCCTTACAGATCTGGTGACCACCTGGCAGCTGGGGGATTTCACATTTGATCGATTGGGCAAAACCAGTTTGCAGTAGTAATGTGAAGGATGAGTTCACACATTCAAGGAAGTTTTCCAGATCAGTTCTCAAGAGATCAACAAAGAACAGGCAATGTTTAGGTCCAGTAGTGTGCAATGAGCCAGTGTTAATAACATTGTGTTAAAGGAGCCTCCAGGGAAGAGTGATCATAAAATGGTAGAATTTTATATTGACCTTGAAAGTTGTTATAACCTGCCTGGATCCTTTTGGCTAGAGACAATTGTTCGTCCCATGATTCTTGGGGAGCATGAGTTCCCCCAATGAGGGAGGGAGGTTGCAATCACTAGTACCTTTAGCTAAAGAGAGCTGGCCAGTGTGGTACCGACTAGAGAAGGAAGCAGTAATGATCTACTGTTGCTGTGTACATTTTGTTGTAAATAAAGTTACTTTCTGTTTGACTCTACACCATAAAACCATACACACTTGTGCTGGATTAATTGTGGTCCTCACAAAAAAGTAACCTGGTTGAGACTAAAACTAGGATATTAAATATCTCTGGAACAAATGCTGCAGACTCAAAATGAGGAGTGCACTATTTAAGAATGAGATTAGGAAACATTTCTTCACTGAAAGGGTTGTGAACCTTTGGCATTCTCACAGAGATTGAAAGGAATGTGCAAATAAAAACAAAGAGTAACATTGCAGGAAACCGTAATTTCTTTGGTTGGTAAGAAACTGCTATTGGGGACTGTTTTTGAATTGCTGTAAATCAGAAAAGTGTAATATTTTTAAAACAAGAAGCTACATTTAGATTTAAGTGAGAAGCACCAGGAATAAGGGAAAGTCAGGGCCCATATAATAATGAATTATGAATAATCCAAAGTTGAATAATGTCAATGTAAGGGAAGTGATGTTTAAGGTATGGCAGGGCTGCTCACTCAAGTGGAATGTGTGTCCTGTAATATGTGGGAAGTCATGGACCCTGCTGGTGTCCCAGGCTAACAAATGTGCAGAATGTAGTGCCAATTGCAGAACTTGAGCTCCGAGTTTCAGAGATCAAGCGGCAGCTAGAGTTATTGTGGTGCATATGCAAATCCAAGAACTATGTGGATCGAACATTCAGAGAGGTGGCCACACCACAGCTTAAAGGACTGGAAGAAAAAAGGAAATGGGTGACCATTAGGCAGTCCCGGACATTCAGGCAATTAGTGCCGGAGTCCCCTGGGGTTCCACTCAGAAACTTGTTTTCCATTTTGGAAGCTGGTGAAGGCGGTTGTTCCTCAAAGGAGTACAGTCAGAATCCATTTTGTGGCACAACGAACAGCTCAGCTGTGCAGGAGGGGGGGGGGGGGGAGGGGGAAAGAGAAGAACAATAGTGATAGTAAAAAGGCTCAATAGTTAGGGGCAAAGGCAGGCATTTCTGTGGTTGTAGATGTGACTCCAGGATGGTTGCCTCCTGGTGCCAGGTCAAGGATGTCACTGAATGGCTGCTGGGCAATCTTCTGGTGGTGGGAGAACAGCAAGGGATCATGGTCCACATTGATACCAATCACTTAAGTAGGAAGGGGGATGTTGTCCTGCAGTCCGAATTTAGGGAGCTGGGTAGAAAATTAGCAAGTAGAACCTCAAATGTAATAAGTTCTGGATTATTTGCCGAACACACCCAAGCTTTTTCTCAAAGTGAAACTAAAAAGCAGAACCAGAGCTCACCTTCACCCACATGAGCAGCTAACCATCTCTTAAAGCGACATTCTCATGACACCTTCCCCAAGAAAAAAAAATAAACCATCAACTTGAAGATGGTTTCATTTTTCATCTTTTTACCATCCTTTAAGAAATGCACACAGTAAATATACTTCATTGTTGCAAAAAACAACACACGCAAACAGGTATAATAACAATCCATTTTTTTCCCCGTTCTTCTTCCTCCAACTGAACCCGCTTCAGTTCATCACATTCGTGACAAAGCATCGGCTATCACGTTTTCCTGTCCTGCCATATGTACTATTTTTAAATGAAATGGCTATAACAATAAACTCCAGCGAAACAGCCTTGCATTGTTATTCTGGAATTGTTTCAAAAACGTCAACGGCTTATGATCAGCATATATAATGGTGTCAGACGGATTGCTGGTCACATAAATGTGAAAATGTTGCAAAGCCAGCATCAAACTCAAAGTCTCTTTCTCGATCGTTGAATACTTCTTCTGGTGAGAATTCAATTTCTTTGAAAAATAACCAATAGGCCGCTCTAGCCCTTCGTCGTCGTCTTGTAGAAGCATCGCACCGCATCAACAGCCACTTTGAATGGTTTGGTGTAATTTGGAATGGCTAACACAGGAGCAGTGGTTAACACAGCCTTCAGGCCGTAAAATGCCTGTTGACACTCCGCTGTCCACTGGAATTTGTTATGCTTCTTGAGCAAGTCCGTCAGTGGAGCGACCACACTGCTAAAATTTGGTCCAAATTTCCGGTAAAATCCACTCATACCAAGAAATCGCATTATTTCCCGTTGTGTCGAGGGTATCGGAAACTCCCCAATAACTTTAGTTTTCACATCCCGTGGAACCATTCGACCCTGTCCGATTGTATGGCCAAGGAAAGTGACTTGGGCTTTTCCAAATTCACTTTTGGCTAGGTTTATCACCAAACCCGCCTCCTGAAGTTGATTGAATAACTCCATCAGATGTTTTAAATGGTCTTTCCATGTCTGTCTGAAAATTACCAGATCTTCGATGTGTACCGCACAATTGGGTAATCCTGAAACGACTGTGTTAGTTAACCGTTGAAATCTGGCTGGGGCGTTTTTCATGCCAAATGGCATAACTTTGAATTGGTATATACTATCTGGAGTCACAAAAGCTGAAATCTCCTTCGCCCTTTTGGATAAAGGTACCTGCCAGTAACATTTCAGTAAATCCAATTTGTACAGAGCTGCCACTGTTGAGCGGGGGCACAATACCGTCCGCTGACTTCGCGGGGAAAATTAAAACTTCAGCAGCAGCAGTGACCCGTGGGGGGAGGTGGGGGGGGGGGGGGGGGTGAGTGCCCCGATGGGAGGGGGTGGGAAGACTGAGGCGCGTGGGGTAACGTCTAGTGGAGTGCTGATGTATATTCTCTTTATGCACTATGTTAATGTTCACTAATTTGCTGTGTTAAGATATTACTATTTAAGATGGAAAATGTTGCAAAACCTTAATTTAAAGAAAAAAACAGCAGCAGCAACCGGTGGGGGGGGGGGGGGGGGGGGGGGGGATTTATTTTCCTTTTTGTAAGGGGCGCATGCTCTATCCTGTTTTGAATTGGGTGTTAATTTGCTAAACTGTTTATTGTTTAGAGGGTTAAATTGTTCTGTTCTGTTGGCATGTTGCCCTTCTTTCTTTGTATTATTTTCCTTTTTGGAGGGTTTTGTAAACTTATTGATAAACTTTGAATAAATACATTTAGAAACAAAAGTAAATCCAATTTGGAAATAAAAGCGGACTGTCCCACTTTCTCAATGCAATCCTCCAAACGTGGGATAGGATAAGAGTCCATTCTTGGAACTGGAATACAATGTTGACAAATGTGAGGTTATCCATTTTGGTAGCAAACGGGATTATTATTTAAACGATAAAATATTAAAGCATGCCGCTGTGCAGAGAGACCTGGGTGTGCTAGTGCATGAGTCACAGAAAGTTGGTTTACAGGTGCAACAGGTGATTAAGAAGGCAAATGGAATTTTGTCCTTCATTGCTAGAGGGATGGAGTTTAAGACTAGGGAGGTTATGTTGCAATTGTATAAGGGGTTAGTGACGCCACACCTGGAGTATTGTGTTCAGTTTTGGTCTCCTTACTTGAGAAAGGACGTACTGGCACTGGAGGGTGTGCAGAGGAGATTCACTAGGTTAATCCCAGAGCTGAAGGGGTTGGATTATGAGGAGAGGTTGAGTAGACTGGGACTGTACTCATTGAAATTTAGAAGGATGAGGGGGGATCTAATAGAAACATTTATAATTATGAAGGGAATAGATAGGATAGATGCGGGCAGGTTGTTTCCACTGGCGGGTGAAAGCAGAACTAGGGACAATAGCCTCAAAATAAGGGGAAGTAGATTTAGGACTGAGTTTAGGAGGAATTTCTTCATCCAAAGGGTTGTGAATCTATGGAATTCCTTGCCCAGTGAAGCAGTTGAGGCTCCTTCATTAAATGTTTTTAAGGTAAAGATAGATAGTTTTTTGAAGAATAAAGGGATTAAGGGTTATGGTGTTCGGGCCGGAAAGTGGCGCTGAGTCCACAAAAGATCAGCAATGATCTCATTGAATGGCGGAGCAGGCTTGAGGGGCCAGATGGCCTACTCCTGCTCCTAGTTCTTATATTCTTTATATAGGTACCATTGGGTACCGTCTGGTGTTGGTACCATAACTATGGGCGTGCTCCATTAGCTGCAACCCACTTCAATTATGCCATTTTTAAGCATACTCTCAATCTCTTTGTTAACCTGTGCCAATTTTAAAGGATTAAGTCGATATGGATGGTGTTTGATTGGAACAGCATTTCCCACATCTTCATCATGATAGCCATTTTAGTACTTCCCAATTTATCTCCACAAACTTGCCCATGTGATATCAATAACTCTTTCAGGTCAGTTCATTTTTCCTCTGGAAGATAACTCAACAATTTATCCCAATTTTTAAGAACATCCTCATTTTCCAATTTAATTTGAGGTATGTCAAATTCACAGTCATCTGGATTTGGTTCGTCACTTTGAGTTAGAATCATTAAAACCGCCTCCTTTTTCTCTCCTTCCCTTTCAAAGTACCCTTTAAGCATATTCACATGACACATTCGGTGAGTCTTCCTTCTATCTGGTGTTTTTACCACACAATTCACCTCACTTAATTTCCTATCAGTCTGATAAGATCCACAAAACCTAGCTTTTAAAGGCTCACCTACCACTGGTAACAATACTAAAACTTTATCTCCAGTGGCAAAACTACGAACTTTGGATTTCTTGTCCGCTAACCGTTTCATCACATTTTGTGCAACTTCCAAATGTTGTCTAGCCAATTCACCTGCTCTATTTAATCGTTCCCTAAAATTTGACATGTCATCCAATAATGTAATTTCCGATTTCTCACCCACCAATTTTTCCTTAATCAATTTAAATGGTCCTCTTACCTCATGACCAACATTGAGTTCAAAAGGACTAAATTTGGTTGACTCATTAGGTGCATTCCTAATTGCAAACAGTACGAATGGAATTCTTTTATCCCAATCCTCTGGATAATCATGACACTAAGCCCTCAACATTGTCTTTAATGTCTGATGCCATCTTTCTAACACTCCCTGTGATTTTGGATGGTATGCAGTTGATTTAAATTGTTTTATTCCTGAGCTATCCATAACTTCTTTGAATAACTTTGAGGTAAAATTTGATCCTTGATCCGACTGAATGTCTGTGGGTAGTCCATATCTAGTAAAGAATTTAAGTAACTCCTCCACAATCTTTTTAGCTGTAATATTACGTACTGGAATGGCCTCTGGAAACCTAGTAGACACATCCATTATAGTCAAAAGATATTGATTCCACTTTTAGTTTTAGGAAGCGGTCCTACGCAATCAATTAGGACCCTTGTAAAAGGTTCCTCAAATGCTGGAATGGGTATTAAGGGTGCTGGTTTTATCACTGCTTGAGGTTTTCCTATCACTTGACATGTGTGACATGATTGACAAAATGTAACTACATCTTTATGTAGTCCAGGCCAATAAAAATGTTTCTGGATTTTAGCTTGAGTTTTCCTTATCCCCAAATGACCTCCCACTGGTAACTCATGTGCAACTCGCAACACCTCCTTTCTATACCCTACCGGCAATACTACTTGATGAACTTCTGCCCACTTTTCATCCACCTGCATATGCAAAGGTCTCCATTTTCTCATCAAGACATCACTTTCACGGTAATAACACTCTGGTAAACACTCAGATTCCTCTTCCGTATGTGCTTTCTGATACATCCGTTTTATTGTTATATCTTTCTGTTGTAACTCCGCCAATTTTCCTGAACTAAAAATATCCGCCTCATGCTCCACCTGTTCTTGTTCTTTTTCAACCATTTGAGCAAAAATTGTTTCTGATAATTGCACTTCAACTTCATCTTCACTCTTTGATTTCTCCTCCTGTCTTGACCTGTGACTTTGCGATCTTGTTGCTACACAATCCAGAAAAATCCCAGGATATTCGTCCTTCAACACTTCAGTTGTCTGATTTTCCACAGGCTTATCAACCACAGTAGGCATCACTCCCACTTGTGATCCAATTATATCATTACTCAAGATAAACTGTATTCCTGGACAAGATAGTTTCTCTATTACTCCTACTACCACTTCACCACTCATCACTGGACTTTCCAACCTTACCTTATATAATGGAACCTTACCTTATATAGAGGAATGCTACTCCTCTCACCCTGAATTCCACATATAACCACCTTTTCTGGCAACATTCTTTCCAACCTACATAACTCCTCATCTCTTACCATTAAAGATTGACTAGCTCCCGTATCTCTTAAAATTGTGACTTCTTTACCTGCTCCTCCTGATACACATGAGTAAACTTTACCCACACAAGTAAATTATTTGAAGACATCTGGCACCTTCTTAGCAATCACCTCTTGAACAGTCTGTACAATCCTTTGCACCTCCTTCGCTTCCCTTGGGCTTTCCTTTACCACTCAAACAAACCCCACTGTCTTATCCTGTTTTACCACATCAGCCTTCCCAGTGTTTTTTTTCAACCACCAACACTGTGACTTTACATGGCCTAGTTTATTACAATGAAAACATTTGAAACTTTATTTCTTTTCCACCCTCCTGGATTTTTTTTCAATCTGAGGTACACTCTCATTATCTCCCATCGATCACCTTTACCTTTATCACTTGAGTATTTCTCATATCCCCAGTTTCTATCCCTCACAGGCTGAAACTGATGTCGGCAACCAAGCTTTGATTGATGAACTAATTCATAATCATTTCTGCTGCTAATCTCGCAGTTTTAACTCTCTGCTCTTCCACATGAGTTCTCACTACATCAGGAATTGAATTTTTAAACTCCTCCAAAAGTATAATTTCTCTGAGAGCTTCATACGTTTGGTCTATTTTCAAAGCCCTTGTCCACCTATCAAAATTACTCTGTTTGAGCCTTTCAAACTCCATGGGCGGAATTCTCCGCAGGGGGCCGAATTCGTGAAGGCCGTCGTGAATACGGCCGAGATTCACGATGGCCTCGGAGCCCGCTCCCTGCACCTAATTCATCCCCACCCGGGGGGCTAGGAGCGGGCCTCCATGCTTCTCGGCAGCGACCTCGTCGCGCCGAGAATGACGTGGGTTGCCGGTTCCAACCCTCGCATGCGGGGATTACTTCATCGCGCAGACAGCACGATACCCGCGCATATGCGGTGCCGTCTTTCCCCTCAGCCGCCCGGCAAGACGTGGCGGCTTGATCTTGCCAGGCGGAGGAGGGGAAAGAGTGCGTCTGTTTTGGACGCTGGCCCGATGATCGGTGGGCACCGATCGCGGGCCTGTCCCCTCCCGAGCACAGTCGTGGTGCTCCCGTGCCAATCGGGCCCCGAGATGCCCCAAATGGGCATCTGACGCCCGTTTCACGAATGCAGCGACCAGGTGTGGTTGCTGCCGTGGTGAAACGGGCGTGAAGGGGCCGCTCGGCCCATTGGGCTCGGAGAATCGCCGTTCGCCGTGAAAAACGGCGAGCGGCGATTTTTCCGAGCCGGGGAGGTGGGGGGGGGGGGGGGGATGGGAGAATCGCGGGGGGCACGATGGGGGGCATAACAAATGTCGGGGGGCCCTCCCGCGATTCTCCCAGGCCGCGTGGGGAGCAGAGAATTCCGCCCCATGCATGTTTGACCAAATTCTTTCCTTAAATTTCTAAACCTTTGGCTGTAAGCTTCAGGCACTAGTTCATATGCACCTAAGATAGATTTTTTCACCTCCTCATACGTCCCAGATACCTCCTCCGGTAGTGATGCAAACACTTCACTAGCTCTACCTACCAGCGTTGTTTGAATCAGTAATACCCACATGTCCTCTGGCCATTTCATTTGTTTAGCTACCTTCTCAAATGAAATGAAAAAGGCTTATACCTCCTTCTCGTCAAACCTTGGCAATGCTTGGACATATTTAAATACATCCCCACCAACGCCTTCGGCTATGATGTTCTTTCTCACTATCCTCATCCCTATCATCCAACTGTACGTTTCCCTTTACGTCTGCCAATTTTAACTGACTGGCATGTTAAATGCCATTTTCTGACGTTCAAACTCTCTCTCTTTATCTTTTTCCCTGATCTGTATCGCCCTTTCTTTTTCTTTTTCTTCTGCTAGGGCAATTCTGTCTTTCCTCCTATCCTCGCTCTCCTTTTCTTTGTCCTCTCTATCTCTCTCTCTTTCTTTTTCTTTATCCTCTCTTTCGTATTCAAGCTGCTTTAATTCTTTCTCATGTTCCATTTGCTTAATTTGTAACTGAATTTTTGCCATTTCCAATGAGTCAAACTGTATCTCAGGCAACTTTAGATGCTTAACCACCGCCATAATTACCTCATCTTTTCGCATTTTGTCAGGTAATGTTAACTGCAATGTTTTTTCCAAACCTAACAGTCTGCTTTTAGTCTCCGTCCGTAAGGTACTGCGCGTGACCGTCTCCACCCCCAAAAACTTCTGAGCCTCTGAAAGAGCCATTGTCCACAACACACTCCCCACTTAAACCAAAATACCACACCTGAAAAGCAACCACAATATGCTCACCCCTCACTGTCTTTAAGTTCACTAAGCCAATCCAAGAGACTTTTATCCCGGACAAGCCCCCAATTGTTATGGGTCAGGTTTTAGAGAATCCTAAAGTTTATCATGGAGTTCACCTGACCCACAACTTTTAATAGATTGTGGTTTGGGGAGCACACGGCTCACTCTACAGGGATGGTACAGCAGAAATGGACCAGTATTTTTGAAAACAAAACAATGTTTATTCTATGAACTCAAGTTCACCTTTTTAAAACAAACAGTGAATATCTTAGCAACCATTAATTCAAAGATAACCCCCAAATAATACAACACTAAGTAATCCTTTAAGATGTCCTTTTAACATCCAAAAGACTTAACAGACCTTTAAACAGAAGCATATTCGGTTCACATTCACTGTTGAGAACATTTCTAATTCTGAATTCACCAAATGATCCAGAGATAGTCTTTGCATGGCAGAGATCAACAAGACAGCTCTTTGTTTAATGTCAGCACAGTAAGAAGTCTTACAACACCAGGTTAAAGTCCAACAGGTTTGTTTCAAATCATTAGCTTTCTCGGGTGATAGAGGAACAGCCATGATCATATTGAATGATAGGGCCGGCTCACGGGAACAAATGGCCTCCTCCTGCTCTGACTTTCTATGTTATTAAGTTTTCATGCTTGGGGGAGGTTTTAGAGAGAGAGGGCTGAAGCCATTAAGGAATTTGAAGACGACTAATATATTTACAATGTTTTAAAATTCATTTCCGGGATGTGGGCATCACTGGCTAGGATAACATTTGTTATAAGAACATAAGAACTAGGAGCAGGAGTAAGCCATCTGGCCTCTCGAGCCTGCTCCGCCGATTCAATGAGATCATGGCTGATCTTTTGTGGACTCAGCTCTACTTTCCGGCCCGAACACCATAACCCTTGATCCCTTTATTCTTCAAAAAACTATCTACCTTTATCTGAAAAACATTTAATGAAGGAGCCTCAACTGCTTCACTGGGCAAGGAATTACATAGACTCACAACCCTTTGGGGAAAGAAGTTCCTCCTAAACTCAGTCCTAAATCAACTTCCCCTTATTTTGAGGCTATGCCCCCTAGTTCTGCTTTCACCCGCCAGTGGAAACAACCTGCCCGTATCTATCCTATCTATTCCCTTCATAAGTTTATATGTTTCTATGAGATCCCCCCTCATCCTTCTAATTTCCAATGAGTACAGTCCCAGCCTACTTAACCTCTCCTCGTAATCCAATGACTTCAGCTCTGGGATTAACCTAGTGAATATCCTCTGCACACCCTCCAGCGCCAGTACGTCCTTTCTCAGCTATGGAGACCAAAACTGAACACAATACTACAGGTGTGGCCTCACTAACACCTTATACAATTGCAGCATAACCTTCCTAATCTTAAACTCCATCCCTCTAGCAATGAAGGACAAAACTCCATTTGCCTTCTTAATCACCCGTTGCACCTGTAAACCAACTTTTTGCAACTCATGCACTAGCACACCCGGGTCTCTCTGCACAGCAGTATCTTTTAATATTTTATCATTTGAATAATAATCCCTTTTGCTGTTATTCCTACCAAAATGGATAACCTCATATTTGTCAACATTGTATTCCATCTGCCAGACCCTAGCCCTTTCACTTAACCTATCCAAATCCCTCTGCAGACTTCCGGTATCTTCTGCACTTTTTGCTTTACCACTCATCTTAGTGTTGTCTGCAAACTTGGACACATTGCCCTTGGTCCCCAACTCCAAATCATCTGTGTAAATTGTGAACAATTGTGGGCCCAACACTGATTCCTGAGGGACACCATGAGCTACTGATTGCCAACCAGAGAAACATCCATTAATCCCCACTCTTTGCTTTCTATTAATTAACCAATCCTCTATCCATGCTACTACTTTACCCTTAATGACATGCATCTTTATCTTATGCAGCAACCTTTTGTGTGGCACCTTGTCAAAGGCTTTCTGGAAATCCAGATGTACCACATCCATTGGCTCCCCGTTATCTACCACACTGGTAATGTCCTCGAAAAATTCCACTAAATTAGTTAGGCACGACCTGCCTTTTATGAACCCATGCTGCGTCTGTCCAATGGGACAATTTCCATCCAGATGCCTCGTTATTTCTTCCTTGATGATAGATTCCAGTATCTTCCCTACTACCGAAGTTAAACTCACTGGCCTATAATTACCTGCTTTCTGCCTACCTCCTTTTTTAAACAGTGGTGTCACGTTTGCTAATTTCCAATCCGCCGGGACCACCCCAGAGTCTAGTGAATTTTGGTAAATTATCACTAGTGCATTTGCAATTTCCCTAGCCATCTCTTTTGGCACTCTGGGATGCATTCCATCAGGGCCAGGAGACTTATCTACCTTTAGCCCCATTAGCTTGCCCATTACTACCTCCTTAGTGATAACAATCATCTCAAGGTCCTCACCTGTCATAGCCTCATTTCTATCAGTCACTGGCATGTTATTTGCGTCTTCCACTGTGAAGACCAACCCAAAAAACCTGTTCAGTTCCTCAGCCATTTCCTCATCTCCCATTATTAAATCTCCCTTCTCATCCTTTAAGGGACCAATATTTACCTCAGCCACTCTTTTTTGTTTTATATATTTGTCGAAACTTTTACTATCTGTTTTTATATTCTGAGCAAGTTTACTCTCATAATCTATCTTACTCTTCTTTATAGCTTTTTTAGTAGCTTTCTGTTGCCCTCTCAAGATTTCCCAGTCCTCTTCTCCCACTAATCTTTGCCAGTTTGTATGCTTTTTCCTTCAATTTGATACTCTCCCTTATTTCCTTAGATATCCATGGTCAATTTTCCCTCTTTCTACCATCCCTTTTTGTTGGTATAAACCTTTGCTGAGCACTGTAAATAAACGCCTGGAAGGTTCTCTACTATTACTCAACTGTTTCACCATAAAGTCTTTGCTCCTAGTCTACCTTAGCTAGCTCTTCTCTCATCCCACTGTAGTCTCCTTTGTTTAAGCACAAAACACTATTGTTTGATTTTACCTTCTCACCCTCCATCTGTATTTTACATTCCACCATATTGTGATCGCTCCTTCCGAGAGGATCCCTAACTATGAGATCATTGTTTCTATGAGATCAAAATTATCTATGCATCATTTTCCTTGAGAAGGTTGTGATGAGCTGTCTTCTTGAACCACTGCCGTCCCTGAAGTGTAGGTACTACACGGTACTGTTAGGGGAGGAATTCCTGGATTTTGACCCAATGATCGTTAAGGATTGGCGATATAGTTCCAAGTCAAGATGGTGAGTGACTTGGAGGAGAACCTTCAATGGTGGTGATCTCAGGTATCTGTTAGATGGTCGTAGTCATGGGTTTGGAAGGTGCTGCAACTGTGCGTCGGTGCTGGAAGGATTGAACCAATCAAATGGGGTGATTTGTCCTGGATGGTGTCTAGCTTCTTGAGTGTTGTTGGAGCAGCTCACATCCAGACAAGTAGGGAGTATTCTATCACACTCCTGACTCGTGCCATGTAGATGATGGACAGGCTTTCAGCAAGTCAGGAGGCGAGCTAATTGCCTCAAGGTTCCTAGTCTTTGACCTGCATTTGTAGCAACAATATTTATATGGTTAGTTCAGTTCAGTTCAGTTCAGTTTCTGGTCAATGGTAAATTGATGTGTTGGTGGTCTGGGGTCCAATGTAGGTCAACGAGCACAGGGGTGAGAGGTCAATGGCACCTGGTGTGCAGTACGATATGCACAGCAGAGTTTTGTATGTGCTGAAATGAATAGATGGTGAATAAAGGGAATTCAGCCAGGCCACTATTCCAAAATTCCATGGACATGGGAAAGGTTCCAGTTGATTGGAAAATTGCTAACGTATTGCCCTTATTCAAAAAGGGAGGGAGACAGAATGTGTAATTCTGCATTGGGGCGGTGCTCCTTCAGTGAGATTACTCCTCGTCCTGGGCTCCAGTGGGGTATGTCTCCAGGGCCATGACGCCCACTGAGCAACGGTACGCTCAGATTGAGAAGGAGTGTCTGGGCCTCCTGACTGGGATAGTCAAGTTTCACGACTATGTTTATGGCCTGCCAAAATTCACGGTATAAACGAACCACAGGCCTCTAGTCCACATAATCCAGAAGGACTTAAATGACATGACACCTCAGTTACAGCAAATTCTTCTTAAGCTCCGCCGCTACGACTTCGAACTTGTCTACACGCCAGGCAAAGAGCTGATCGTTGCAGATGCCCTATCCAGGTCCATTACCACACCATGTGAACAAAGTGGCTTCATCTGCCACAGAAGTGCAAGTGCAGTTGTGTGCCACCTACCTTCTGGCCTCTGACGAACGGGTGGTCCAAATTCGCGAGGAGACGGCCAAGGATCCTCTGCTGCAGCATGTGATGCAGCACCTTAACAATGGCTGCCAGAAGGGACAATGTCCCGAGTTCTATAACGTAAAAGACGACCTGACGGTGGTGGAGGGAATCCTTCTGAAACTCGACAGGATCGTAATTCCTCAGAGCATGCTGGCTATGGTGCTGGGCCAACTCCATGAGGGTCACGTTGGGATCAAGAAATGCCGACGCAGAGCTCAGGAGGCGGTCTATTGGCCGGGCATCAGCCAGGAAATTGCCGACATAGTCCTCAACTGCCCCACCTGTTAGAAATTTCAATCGGCTCAACCCAAGGAAACACTGCAACAGCACGAGATTGTGACCTCTCCGTGGTCCAAAGCAGGTGTAGACCTTTTCCACACCAAGGAGCGTGACTACATACTCCTGGTCGACTATTTCTCCAGTTACCCAGAAGTGGTGAAACTGTCCGACCTCACATCGAAGGCAGTCATCAAAGCCTGCAAAGAAACGTTCGCCAGGCATGGGATACCGCTCACGGTAATTAGCGACAACGGTCCTTGCTTTTATAGCCAGGAATGGTCTGATTTTGCACAGTCCTACAACGTCCGTCATGTAACCTCCAGTCCCCACTACCCGCAGTCAAACAGGAAGGCTGGGAAAGGGGTTCATATTGTAAAGCGGATGCGGTGCAAAGCTGCAGACCCAGGCTCCGACTTCAAACTGGCGATGCTGGCATACAGGGCAACCCCACTGTCCACTGGGTTGTCTCCAGCGCAGATGCTCATGATTCGCACTCTGAGGACCACAGTTCCAGCCATCCATTTTCCAGACCTTGACCACCTCACGGTCTGACAGAAAATGCAGCAGTTACGGGCCCAATAGAAGGCCACATACGATGCTCATGCCGCGGATCTACCTGAGCTGGCCCCAACTTATCATTTTTGTGTCCAGTTGCCTGAGGGCGGCTGGTCAGCCACAGCTGTTGTGATCAAACAAGTGGCCCCAAGGTCATTCCTTGTCCGTGTGGCTGATGGTTCCCTGCTACGGCGCAACAGACGGGCACTGTGAAGAGTTTCACGCCCCTGACCGGTGCCCCACCACCTACGATGCTTCCTCCGGATGTACCCTGCCACAAAGCCACCGATCTACCAGCAATCCTGCCGGCCCCCACAACCACCGCGATGGCAGCGATCCCGCCTATCCACGTGCAGGTGGCTCCTGATCCACCTCTGCGGCGATCGACCAGAATTCATCGCCCATCACAAAGACTGAATCTGTAGACTGAACTTTTGTACATTCTATAACTTCATCGCATTAACCTGTGTAAATATTGTTTATTTTGCCATGTATCTGCACTATCGACACCTTCCTAAGTATATACGTTCATTTAGACACCTTTTGTATATAGTCAGGCATATGTATATATATATATATAGCGCGCGCACCTTAGTATTAATTTATCGAAAAAGAAAAGGAGGGGGAGATGTCATAATATCCACTCATGTATATAATGAGGAGCAGACAGGCAGTGATTGACACACAGGATGACCAGTAAGCATACAACACAGTACAGCCAATCATCAGACAGGACACTATCACTACAAAGCCAGGGGGCACCAAGTTTCCCGCTCTCTCTGTACCCAGCCACTGAGACAGTCAGAGCCCACGAGCTAGCAAGTGCTAGTAAGTCTGGTCAGGCTAATACTAGGTCTCCAGTCAGTTCAGTATAGTGTCGACCCACAGCTGAATATGTTTATCAGTTCTATCGTTGAATAAAACAGTGTTGGATCATCTCCAGTGTTAGACGTCTGTTTCTAACTTCCCTGCATCGAGTGCAGTCCACATCGAACCAACCTACCTAACACATCACCTCATACGCTGCAGGAAAACATGTCCCGAAGCGTGGCACATTGGCAAGACCATGCAGATGCTGCGACAATGGATGAATGGATATCGCATGACTATCACAGGCAAGAATGTTCACTTCCAGTTGGGGAACATTTCAGCAGTCAAGGGCATTCAGCATCTGATCTTCGGGTAAGCGTTCTCCAAGGCGACAGCGCAGAATCGCCAAGCAGAAACTGATAGCCAAGTTCCTCACACATAAGTACGGCCTCAACCAGGACCTTGGATTCATGTTGCATTACATTCAGCCCCCCTCCCCCCCACCATCTGGCCTGGACTTGCAAAATCCTACCAACTGTCCTAGCTTGAGACAATTCATACCTCTTTGACCTGTGATTCTCCCTCTCTCCAGTCGCTCCGTCTGAAACTATAAAGACTTAATCAACTGCAAAGACTCACATTCAAAGTAACATAGAACATAGAACAGTACAGCACAGAACAGGCCCTTCGGTCCTCGATGTTGTGCCGAGCTTTGTCCGAAACCAAGATCAAGCTATCCCACTCCCTGTCATTCTGGTGAGCTCCATGTGCCTATCCAATAACCGCTTGAAAGTTCCTAAAGTGTTCGACTCCACTATCACAACAGGCAGTCCATTCCACACCCTAACCACTCTCTGAGTAAAGAACCTACCTCGGACATCCCTCCTATATCTCCCACCCTGAACCTTATAGTTATGCCCCCTTGTAACAGCTACATCCACCTGAGGAAATAGTCTCTGAACGTCCACTCTTATCTATCCCCCTCATCATCTTATAAACCTCTATTAAGTCGCCTCTCATCCTCCTTCCCTTCAATGAGAAAAGTCCTAGCTCCCTCAACCTGTCCTCCAATCCAGGCAGCATCCTGGTAAATCTCCTTTGCACCATTTCCAATGCTTCCACATTCTTCCTATAATGAGGTGACCAGAACTGCACACAATACTCCAAATGTGGTCTCACCAGGGTCCTGTACAGTTGCAGCATAACTCCACGGCTCTTAAACTCAAGCCCCCTGTTAATAAACGCTAACACACTGTAGGCCTTCTTCACGGCTCTATCAACTTTAGTGGCAACCTTCAGAGATCTGTGGACATGAACCCCAAGATCTCTCAATTCCTCCACATTCCTCAGGACCTTGCCGTTGACAGGGTTCTTGCATCATTGACTTTGTCTATATATATATGTTTCTGGAACCCACCTCTTCATTCACCTGAGGAATGAACTGCGCTAGTGATTCAAAACAAACCTGTTGGACTTTAACCTGGTGTTGTGAGACTTCTTACTGTGCCCACCCCAGTCCAAAGCCGGCATCCCCACATAAAGGAGAAGTTAGACAGATTTTGAATTGGTAATAGATTCAAGGGTTATGGACAACAGGCAGGATGATGGAGTTGAGGCCAGAATGGGGTCTGCTATGATCATATTGAGGGTGTTAGGCTTGGGAGACTAAATTGCCTACTCTTAGGTCATGTGTGCTAGGGAGACGATGCTCTGGCTGATTTTGCAATCCAGCTCATGGTCTGTAACATTATAGGTAACAGATGAGGAACATATCAGCCATAATAGAATGGCGGAACAGACTCGATGGGCCTAATGGCTTAATTCTGCTCGCTTCTGTTATGAACTTATGAACAATAGAGTTTACACAGCTGAGAATCCTATCTGCTGTGATAATCGATGTTCTGCATTGACTGGAAACCAAGACCCCAGGTTCCCAAAAAGGGGAAACATTGGCCCCAGATTTGAACAGATCAGAATGGAGGGATTTAAATGTGAAATGAACACCCAACCTTCAGTCAGCTGTTAAATCCGTCACTAAAATCTGTTCATGTAAGTTTCACAATGTCTATTATTACCAGGATCATCTCTTAGAAAAATATTATAATTCGTTATCTTTCATACAGGACGTCCTTTTGATCCAAAATTCCTTCTAACCTGTGCGACTTCGAATATTATCTGTTCAACTGTCTTTGGAGAACGTTTTGAATATGAAGATAAAAAATTCCTCGCTCTTTTACACGTGCTTATAGAAAACTTTGTATTAGAAGGTGCCATTTGGGGTCAGGTAAGACCGATTCATTTCATTGGATAATTAATGAATAGAAGGTGTGGGTTTTATAGGGTTCTGAACATCAGTATCAATCTCCAATGATTCAAAGATAAAGTTGGGTTACATTAAGAGGGAAAGGTTTGATGAAACATTGTCATTATCTGGATTGAAGGTGATGAACGATCTTGCCTAACTCAATAGAATTGCTTTAAAATTACGTTTTCTATGTCCTCACCTGAATTTATTTTCACAGTTTTTCACTAATATTTCAACCCTACCATCCTCTCTCTCAGACTTCTTACTGCTCCCACATACCTTGGTCATCTTTCGTTACCTCAGCAAAGTGACCAAGATGTCAACATTGACAGAATATCATGGATTTTCCTGGTTGAGAATTGCCTTGGCATTTTGCTGGTTCTACGACACATCATTCAGGATTTCAGCCCTGGGTATCATTGGTGGTTCAATTAGATCGAAACACAATGTAGATGAGAGTGTATTAGAGAACACTGGTGAGGTTGTAAGGAGAACTGTCAAAGCAATTAGATACTTTGAAGGAAGTCTCACCAATGATACAGCTCCTACAACTGGCAAATGCACAGCTTTTCCTTCAGACTTTACCATCACCATCCAGGGCTATGTCCTGTCCTCCGGCAGGGTGGACTGTTAATGGTATGCTAATCATATTGTTGGGGCACACAAGTCAAGGACATTGTTTACTTAAGTACTTTGAGCACATAAAGTACAGGACATACTCTATGATAGCAGTTTTCCACGAGTGGTGAGAGTCACAGGCAATCGTGTGCATCATCACGCCCAGTAATTATATTTTAGTTTGATTAGTTAAGTTTCCTTTGAAGTTATGACTTTTGTGACAGTGCCCCACCAGCGATTGTCACATCATGTCATTTTTGGTTACTTAATTGATGTTTTTTGTTCTAATCATGAGAGGACATTTCCATGTCTGGTAGGCACCAGCGGGGCTGGGCTTACCAACCTCTCCAATCACATTTTAGTTGATGTTTTAAGTTTCCTTTTCAGATGTGTTTTTGTTTGATGCAGTAACCGGATGACCCCCTCAGCCACCCGATGTCTGGACCTGTTGACAACCACCTTATTTAGTCCCAGGAGCAGACTGTCTGTCTGCGGAGGGGGGGGGGGGGGGGGTTTGGGTGATGTTCCTATTGCTGGACCCCGGAGTCACATGTAGGCCAGACCAGCAATGGACAGCAGTTTTCCTTCTCGAAGGGACATGAGTGAACCAGATGGGTTCTTACAACCATCAGCAATGGTTTCATGTTCACAATTAGACTTTTAATTCCAGATTTTTACTGAATTCAAATTTCACCACCTGTGGATTTGAACCCAGGACCCAGTCCAGCGACAATACCACCACACCATTGCTTCTTCCTGGACCCAGCATACATTTGTGAAGGGAAGGTCATGCCTGACAAATCTCATTGATTTTTTTGAACAGGTGATAAGTTAGTACATAGAACATAGAACATACAGTGCAGAAGGAGGCCATTTGGCCCATCGAGTCTGCACCGACCCACTTAAGCCCTCACTTCCTCCCTATCCCCGTAACCCAATAACCCCTCCTAACCTTTTTGGACACTAAGGGCAATTTATCATGGCCAATCCACCTAGCCTGCACCTCTTTGAACTGTGGGAAGAAACCGGAGCACACGGAGGAAACCCACGCAGACACGGAGAGAACGTGCAGACTCCACACAGACAATAAGTACAGATGCAATAAGTACAATAAGTACAAGTACAGAAAATAATCAAAAATGCTGATGGAATGCTAGCCTTTATTTCTGGAGGATTGGAGTATAAAGACTCAGAAGTTATGCTGCAGTTATAAAAAAACACTGGTTAGACCCCACTTGGAGAACTGTGAGCAGTTCTGGGCAGCACACCATAGAAAGGATATTTTGGCCTTGGCAGACGTGCAACGTAATTTTACAGAAATGATACCTGGAGTAAAGGGGTTGAGTTACGAGGAGACATTACACAAAACCTGGGGAAAACTTACTGAAAACTTCCTTTGCAGCAGCAGAGGCCAGTGTTGGGCTGGCTAGTTTAACTGCTGTGCCAACTGGTTGAAAGAGATAAAGGAAGTGTTCACTCCTGCTCCATTAAACTGAGGGATTAAATGGCCAAACTTCAATGTCTCAGCCCTTAAGTCTGAGCTCAGGGTATCTTCAAGGGACTCAGTGAAATCCCTTGCCCCCTTTTTGTTAAATTAAAACTCCCTTTTCTTTCTCCTTTCCTTTCCAGGAATTATCCCTCTTCTCTCCATTCCCTTTCCTGCCTCCCTCTCTCTCTCTGTTTACCTTCTCTGAAATTCACACCCTTTCCCTCTGCTTTTCCAATTCCAATTACTGCCACTTCCATTTTAATTTCGCTGCTGCTAATTGATCCGTTTCGGTGCCTTCAATTTTCACCTCGAGATATTTGGCCACTCCTTTTAAAATTCTGTGTTTTCTGGCGTTTGGGCAAAATTCTAGAAATGAGTGCCGTTTAACTCTGCAAGAGGCAGGCGTTTTCAATCCTCAAATGTAACTTCCCTCTCTTCTAGATTGGCAGTGGCATGAAATGCGGATATTTTTTTACTTTGGTATTTATCGACCCCAATAAACCCTTTGAAGTTTTGGATTGCTTTTGAAGGAACAATTTATTTTCCCCACTCTAATTAAAGACACTGTGATACACACAGATCACAGAAGAATGAAAGGTTAGCTTCCAAATAACAATTAAAAGTATATACAATTAAGTCCTTTGCTTGCCCTTGAGGCATAGTTTAGTCGGCCACAAAAGAATCCAAACCAAATTGGTCAAAAGAAAACTTGGTTTGTTGAAAAGCAATTATATTTACCATATAAATCAGATCCCAGCTGGGTCTGCTCAGTAGATTCCATACCTGGCTGACTTTATACAGATCTTCAATCATGAATATCCTCGGGGCCCCCACCCCCTTAGTGGGGGATATTGTATTTGGTGAGACTCATGGTGAGACTGATTACTACAACTACCTAGGTCTCGTGTGGGTTATAACACATAGATTGTTGAACACTGCGGCCATTTGCAGTTAGCTTGTTCCTTTAAAATATAGGAGTTGAATTGAAGTTCAGGTAACTGCACTTTGCTGGAATCAAGATTAACTTCTGACAGAGACTGAAAGAGATTCCTTACTGCCTCTTTCAGCAGTTTTTTTCAGATGACTTTGATGACTTCCCTCCGTTTCTGGCTTGGCAAAACCAGTTCTCAAACCTTCTGTCTGGACATTCCATGAATGACTTTGATCAACATGTCTTGCAGTCATTCTAGTGCGAACGATCACATTTTTGATCTTTTATCTCTAAAACCTTTAACACATTTCAAGATAGTAGAAACTAACAGGAGATGGGGCTATTTGGTCCCCCACACGGGGCTTTGTGCATCTGGTTGGTTAGCAACGCCCATTATCTTCAAGAATTATCATTATTAAAGAGCTTTGCATTTTAATGCCTTCCTTTCAAGCATTCCTGTTTTGAAATGGATCTTGACACACCCTTGTTAGAAAATACCATCCATCAAGTCAGCGCAGGTCTGCAGTGCAGTCCATATGGGAATTTTCCATAAAAGTGATTAACTTAAACCACCAGACATCACGTGACTGGTAGTAGCCATCTTTTGTAGGTGTCTCTTCTTGTGCTTTTTTTTTAAAGAAAAGAGGTCCTCTTTAAACGGTTTAACATGTTTTTGGTTAGATGGGGAAGTTATAGGTGGCTCTTGATCAGTATCATATCCTGTTGTAGTGACGATTATTATTTGTTAAGATATAAATTTGGACCCGGGGGAAATAATTCCTCTTTGTGTTGCTTTCATGGTAAATATAATGGGATGAATTTCTGTGTTCACTATTACCATCAATATCATATATGTTTTGTAAAGGATGTATTTAATTTCAAACCCCACATTATTTTGCAGCTGTTGAATGCGTTCCCCTTTATTCGTCACTTCCCGGGTCCACACAATAAGATATTTGAAAATCAGAAGAAATCCATTGATTTTGTTCAGGAAATTGTCACAGAGCATAAAAAAATCATGGGATCCAAATGAGCCCAGAGACTTCATCGAAGCTTTTTTGGCAGAGCAGGAGAAGGTATGTGATGCATAATATTCGAGTGTTGTGGGAATGTGTTTTAAATTCACTTTTTGAAAATATTGAATAAAAATATATTTTTTTAAAAATCACTTTCTGTTGCACTATGTAATGGATGCATGATTAATTCATCCACTTGATCATGAATGCTCCACGCATCAAGGCACAAAACCTTAAGAGTTGTTTTTTTTCAAGATTCCTTGTCCTATTATTTTTTATTGTGGCCCTGTTTGATTCTGACCCCTGATTTCTCTTCCTTTCACTTTTCTCATTCCCTTTCTGTCTTTCATTCTTACCATTGTTTCCCCCTCCTTTGTCTCATTCGTTCACACATGGAGCGGGATTCGCCACAGCCTGATGCTGATATCTTAATTGGCGATCGTGCAGAGAATCCATTCCAACGCCCAAATAGGGACCACCGGCGGTTTGATGCTGGTTTGCAAGTCTCCACCTGCTCCAAAATGGCTTCATGGTGTTGTGCGCCGCATGGCATTGTAATGGCATTGGCACGTCATTGGCAGGCCCTCGCGTGATGCTCTGCCCCGATGGGGCCAGTTCGTGACTCTGCGGTTGACATGTGGTCTGAGCGGTCGGGAACCCAGCGTGGTGGCTGTGGGCTGTGTCAAGCATCACCACACTCGGCCAGGTGTCCTGTGGGGTCGAGGATGGCGGGTCGGTTCTGCGCACAGCCGGCATAATGTTATACGGCGTGACAACTGTAGGTCACCGCTGTGCACATGCGTGGCCACGGACCCGGTCATTCTCCGCCCGTTTTCGCCGAAGAAGCTGGAAGTTTCACCCGACGCTGCTGCTAGCCTCTCCTAGGTCCCGGAATCTGTGAGGGGTCGGCGCCAATTCTGATGTCACAAAACTCCCGGTAATTCTCCTTTTCAGCTGGCCCATGAATCCAGCCCATGATCCAAAATCACTATTCCCGCAAATTCCGTTCCTTCCATCCCCTTCAGCACTACCCGGCTGATGGATTTAACCATTCGGTTACCATCAGCACTTTGCGATTACTGGAACTCAGTAGAAATTTAAGTTAAAACTTCTCAGGTGCAAATTGGAGCTGTCTATTTGTCTTCTATTGATTACAATTTGAAAGTCATTTAAAAGGCAATTCGTAGACAATTTGAACTTTTCAAACAATCAGAGAAATTTGCTTAGGCAAACGGCTCGACAATAACTTTAAAAGTCAAAGTCTGAAAATGAAATATGAATACAGGGAGACAGTGAATAGTTCAGATCAAAGTATAGATGATTCAAAAAGAGAGAAAGAAATCCAGCTAATCTTCAGCTTCAAACCAACACCACCAACCAAAAATGGCCCAACGAAACTTATAGTGAAACTGTTTCATATCTGTCTTAAGCCATCTAATCACACCCCAATATAATCCTAATTGGTTTGGGTTAGACTCAAACACATCTGATTTGATAGCAAGCCATCCATCTTTAATATGCAACATTACTTCTAATTGTTTCGCATCTGCATACTTGTGTATGTTAAAGAATGCAATATTGTGCTTTATCAAGGCCAGCAAAAACTGGTTTTCTGCTGGCTTAGCTATTATCCTTCATGTTATCTTGTCAGGCATTGCTGTTGCAATGGGTCCTGCTCGGTCCTTGGACACTGACTTGAAAAATGTATTCAAACTGTCTGTTTTAATCTAGTAACGTGAATTATGCTGCTTCTATGAAATTGTTATGTTTTGAGAGTGTTAAATTAAATATAGTTGCTTCAATGTTCTAACTGTCCATTTTTAAAACCCAGCAATAGTCTAAAATGTTTCAGTCTGTATAAGTTATGAAATGTCATTCAGGCTGTTATCACGAGTGGCCTGAGATCAGAACAATAGAGCCTTTAAGTTACTGGGCTCTCGTCACCTCGTTGCCATGGATTCAGCCCTTGTCCTTGGAGAAATGCAGTGAAAAGTGCTTGTTTTATCAGACTTCTGTGTTTCTTTTAAACTAAAAGTTAAATTAAAAGTTGTGTTGGAGAAAATGAGTATTACTGTGTCATACTGTCTTGTAAATTAATTTGCAGAATATGTGTTTTTAATCCTTAATTTAAAACTGGGGCTTAATATTTACACTAAGCAGCTATCTTTTACCTGTATTAGGTGTATTAGAAATACCTGGCTTCTACACTGACTCACCACAAGAAAGTCAATCTGGGAATATACCCTATATACACGCGAGAACAAGGAGTACTCCCTCTCTCCCAGGTGCCCAAACCTCCATGGATCCACCATCCCCATTCTCTCCAACAATCCTCCCAGCTCTCGTGCCATTCTCAACCAACCCATCAACTTAGGGCTCGACCGATCCATCCTTGGCTCCAGTACACAATTAAATCTACCTTCCCTACCCCCAAATCAGCTGGTGAGATTCCAAGTCCAGAATCATTCCTAACAGCCTCTTCATGAATCCAGCGTGATCCAAATTAGGTGAATATATACTCACCAATACCATTGGAATCCCTACTAGCACCCCACTCACTATCACAAACTCCTCCCGCCCATCCATTCCCGCATCTCCCTAGGCCCCAAAATCCCATTTTCCTATTTAGCAGTATGGCAACCCCCATCGACTTCGAGTCGAACCCCAAGTGGAAAACTTGCTCCACCAACCCCTTCCTCAGTCTCATCTGACCTTTCACCTGGAGATGCTTCTCTTGCAGGAAAATCACCTCTGCTCTTAAACTTTTTAAATGCGCGAACACCTGGCACCACTAAACTGGCCCATTCAGCCTGCGGACATTCCATATCACGACTCTAACCGTCTCCTCTCCACCTTAGAGACCACCATCATCACCCTTGGACTTCTCCCCTCAACCCCTCTCTAAATCGGACCCTTACCCCATCCATGCTGAACCTAATCCGACATTTTGGCCGCCTCACTTTCCCTCCTCCCTATTATAATCTGCCTGCTTACCACTGGCTGGGGACTAATGGCAATCCCACAATCCTTTGGGAGTATGAGCTGCCCTAATGAGGGGGGGGGGGGGGCGGGGGCGGAGAAATCATCAGCAGATTCCCTCCATAAATAAAGATGGCCAGTATGGAACCAGCTAGAGAGAGGAGTGAGCAGCAAGGAAGTTACTGCTGCTGTTGTATGTATATGTTATTGTAAATAAATGTTATTTCTTTCTATCCTTCAGCTCGTGCTGGATTCTTTGTGGCCCTCACAAAACTCCCCCAACACCTTTTCAAAACTCCCCTGTCCCCTCCCTCCTCAACTCTTCAGCACCCCCCACTTCACTTCTTAAAGACCCCCCTTCACCAATCTCTCCACCTATTCCCCCTCTCTCCTACTGTTGCTTCTCTCCAGCATTCCTCCTTGGCCCCTCCCCCAGTACCCTGCACCCAACCCAGTGCAAGAAACATCAACCCAAAATGGCCCCATTGAGAACATTCTCAAATCACCCTGCCGCCCCTCTCCGACACCCGGAAACCCCTCATGAGCTGTACAGAGCGTAACAGAGTGCAATACAATGAAACATTATACCCTAACACCGAAGGTCCCCCATGCCGAAAAAAGCAGCAATTTAACTTCAATACAAAAAATGGGGGTACAACCACCCCCACACAACCTTTCCCAATCGGCAAACAAAAACATGTGACAAAATTTCCAGAGAGACAACTTCCACCCACGATCCTCATTCAGCCCTCCCCAGCCTATGTTCTTAATACAGTCATTCGTCTCCACCGGTGTCCCAAAATAAAATTCCCGGCCCTAAAAAGTGACCCAAAGTTTGGCCAGGTATAACACCCCAAACCAAACCTGGCGACGGTACAACACTGCCTTGACCTTGTTGAACCCCGCCTGTCGCTTGGCCAGCTCAGCACCAATGTCCTGATAAATCTGGATTTGATTCCTTTCCCAATCGCAATCCCGCTGCGCTCTGGCCCTCCTTGTCCTGGAACTTGTGCATCCACACAATCACTGCCCGCGATGGCTTCCCTGCTCTTGGTTTCTGCATCAGTGACCTCAGGAATGTGAAAATCGCTTATTGTCACAAGTCGGCTTCAAATGAAGTTACAGTGAAAAGCCCCTGGTCGCCACATTCCGGCGCCTGTTCGGGGAGGCTAGGACAGGATGGGCACAATCCACCTCCGGGGATTTCTCCAGCACCTTCTCGTTCACGAACCTTGCCAGCATGTTCATGATGTAGTCAGTTACACTCGTTCCCTCCACTCCCTTCGGTAGGCCCACAATCCGAAGATTTTGCCGTTGAGACCTGTTTTCCTGGTCCTCCACGTTTGCTTGCAGCATTTTGCACATGTGTCCCAGGATTACCATCTCCACTTCCAGCGACATAATCTGGTCACTCTGGTTGGACATCACCTTCTCCACCTCTTGGATTGTTGCCCCCTGCACTTCCGGGCGCTTCACTACCCGCTCCAAAGTCCCTCGAAGAGATGCCATGTCCCCTTAATCACCTTTGACAAGCCACTCTGTGTTTCTTTATACTGCTGCCAAAATTAGTCCTTCATGAAGCTCATGAGCAGCTCCATTGGCAGCTTTCCTGTCAACAACGACCTTTCCCCCTCCACCTATTTTCCAATCGATGCTGCGCCATGAGTCTCCACAACCCTTCATTCAGGGCTCTCACTGTCTTCTGTTAAGTTTGATACTCCATAGACATGCCCATCCAGGGGGGAACTGATTCCCCCTACACTCTCCGTACAACTTTTCCACCAAAAAACATCTAAATCTGGGTAAAAGGGACCATAAGCAATGCCTCCAGGCAGACGCCACCCTCTATGCGACCACTCACTCCATGGCTGCCACTGGAAGTCCATTTCTTCTCATCTTTGTCTTAAATGAGTGACCCCTTATTTATAAACAGTGATCCTTTGTTCTAGATTCTCCGACACAAGGAAACATTCTGTCCACATCCACTCGTCAATACCCCTCAGGATTTTAAAGTTTGTGATCAAGTCGCCTCTTACTCAACCCCTCCAAACTTTCCTCATAAGACAACGTGCCCATTCTAGTATAGAACACCTTCTCTGAACTGCTTCTCATGCATTTACATTTATGCTGAAATAAGGAGACCAATACTGTATACAGTACTCTGGATACCTTTGTAATCAATTCCCCTCACAATAAATTCGATTAGTTTTCCTTTAATACTAGCCTTTTGAGATTCCTACACTCCGGCACCCAGATCCCTCTACACCTCAGAACTCTGCAATCTCTGACCATTTAGATAATAAGCTGCTATTTTATTCTACCAGCAGCAGAGTTAATGTTTTCACCCCTGTGAGTCTGTGAACAATATAATCTCAAAAACTAATGGATGGATGTCAACCAAACTTGGCACACATATATATTCTCCGCTGCCCACGACGGGTCGGAGAATAGCGGGAGGGCCTTCCAACATTTTTCCCGACCTCCCGCTATTCTCCCCCCTCCACGGCCGCCCCACGACACGAATCGCTGCTCGCCATTTTTTTACGGCGAACAGCGATTCTCCCCTAGCCGATGGGCCGAGTTCCCAGGCCTTTACAGCCGTTTTCACGAACGCAAACACACCTGCTCTCACCGTTCGTGAAAATGGCCGCAAAGTGCCGTTCCTGACAACCATGGCACCGATTGGCACGGCCGCATCACAGCCGTGCCAAGGGTGGCATGGGCCCGCGATCGGTGGGTACCGATCGCGGGCAGCGGGTCAGAAACCCGCGCACTCTTTGTTCCTCCGCCACCCCGCAGGATCAGTCCGCGGGGCGGCTGAGGGGCATGACGGCCCGCGCATGCGCGGGTTTGACGCATGTGCGTGATGACGTCATCAGCCCATGCGCGGGTTGGAGCCGTCCAATCCGCGCATGCGCGGCTGACGTCATCGTGCGCTTCAGCCGCCATGACCCTTGGCGCGCGGGCTTAGCGACGGTCGCTAAGCCTGCGATGCCGTGCTTCGCGGGGCCGCGCTGCTAGCCCCGACCGGGGGGGAGAATCGGGTCCCGGGAGGGGGCGCGGAGGCTGCCGTGAAACACGGCCAGTTTCACGGAAGCCTTTACAACTCTCCGCATTTGCGGAGAATCGCGCCTATATAGAGTATGATCTAAGAAAGAACTAATTAGTGAAGATGGTGAAGATGGAGATTCAGATCCTGGAAGTTTTGAATGAATTAACATTGAGAGGAAGGGCAACTTGACTCTTTTTAAAATAATTGTATGGGTTGTTTGACTGAGAATGTGTGGATTGTTTTAGAATTTTGTGAATCATCTCAGCTACTCTGGTGGAATTTGCAGAGCAGGTTGTTGGACGTAGATGGGCCTGAAATCTCCTTTGCGAAGTGGAGGCTCTGAATTTTTTTTTCAATTCATTTACTGAATATGGGTGTCACTGGTTAAATCAGCATTTGTTGCCCATCCAGAGTTGCCCTTCAGAAGGTGGTGGTGAGTTGCCTTCTTGAACCACTGCAGTACTTGAGGTGTAGGTACACCCACTGTGCTGTTCGGGAAGGAGTTCAAGGTTGTCCCAGCAACAGTGAAGGAGTGGTGATATATTTCCAAGTCAGAGTGGTGAGTGACTTGGAGGAGAACCTACAGGTGGTGGAGTTCCCAGGTATCTGCTGCTCTTGTCCTTCTAGATGTGGGTTTGGAAGGTGCTATGTAAGGAACCTTGGTGAGTTATTGCATTGAATCTTGTGGATGGTACACATGGCTGCCACTGTTCGTTGGTGATGGAGAGTTTGGATGTTTGTGGAAAGAGGAGCAATCAAACGTGCTGCTTTGTGCTGGATGATGTCAAGCTTCTTAAGTGTTGTTGGAGTCGAACTCATCCAGGAAAGTGGAGAGTATTCCATTGAACACCTGACTTGTGCCTTGTAGATGGTGGGCAGGCTCTGGGGGGCTGGGGGGCTGTCAGGGGATGAGTTACTCACCGTAGGATGCCTAGTCTTCGACCTTCCCTGGGAGCCA